>NW_022990685.1:593115-620615 GCF_902827175.1 Gymnodraco acuticeps
TAAGTTCTGGGTGTTTCCTGTCTCTCTTTGTCGGGTTGTCTTGTGTATTGACGTGGTCTTTGGTGAGTGTCCTGTTCTGTCTGTACATAGCCTTGAAATAAAGGAACTATTTTTGTCACTTAATCTGCATTTGGGTCCTGCTTCCTACACACACCGTAACATTACAACCCGACCTGAATATGGGGCCTAGCAGATCCTTTTGAGCAGGAGCTATTGGAGTTTTTCCTTTGCTTTGGATGACTGCTCGTATCGATGGTTGGGAGCGTCCAGGGTTCAGCAGCGAGAGGCTGTTCTGGCAGAGGCACGCCGGATTACTATGGAGAAGCCAGGCTTGGTTAAATTCTTATCGGGCAGGATTTTGGATTTTCTCACGGTGTGTTATCCCCTGCCTGACAGCCCCAGGCCTCCCAACTCCCGTTTTGATACCACACGCATCGGTGTGGTCCGTCTGGCGTCAGCCCCTGCTTCTCACCCAGTGTTTGCTACAGTCCAGGAGCCATTCGCTGGTACTCGTCTGGCCTTGGAAGTCCACGGAGCCTCCAAACGGCTCCTAAAGGAAGGAGTCGCAAGGCCAGGTTGGCAGCACGAGCCCAAAGGGCCAGGGTTCCAGAACCCAGTTCAGCCCCCAGCAGCCATGGTTACAGCCCCAGTACAGGCCCCAGCAGCCATGTTTCCGGCCATGGTTCCAGACCTAGTACAGGCCCCAGCAGCCATGGTTTCAGCCCCAGTTCTGGCCCCAGCAGCCATGGTCCCGGCCCCAGTCCCGGCCCCAGCAGCCATGGTTCCAGACCCAGTCCCGGCCCCAGCTACCATAGTCCCTTCTCTAGTCCCTTCCCTAGTCCCTCCTCAGGTCACTTTCTTAGTCCCTTCTCTAGTCCCTTCTCCAGTCCCACCTCTAGTCCCTACTCAAGTCCTTTCTCAAGTCCTTTCTCAAGTCCTTTCTCAAGTCCTTTCTCAAGTCACTTCTCTAGTCCCTTCTCCAGTCCCTCCTTTAGTCACCTCTCTAGTCCCCTCTCTAGTCCCTCCTCTGGTCCCTTCCCGAGCCCCTTCTCTAGTCTCTTCTCTAGTCCCTTCCCTAGTCCCTCCTCAGGTCACTTTCCTAGTCCCTTCTCTAGTCCCTACTCAATTCCTTTCTCAAGTCCTTTCTCAAGTACCTCCTCTAGTCACTTCCCTAGTCCCTTCTCCAGTCCCCTCTCTAGTCCCTCCTCTGGTCCCTTCTCTAGTCCCACCTCTAGTCCCACCTCGAGTTCCCTCTCGAGTCCCCTCTCCAGTTCCCTCTCGAGTCCCATCTCAAGTCCCCTTCCGAGATACCTCAAGTCACCTCTCAAGCCCTCTCTCTAGTCACCTCTCGAGTCCCCTCTCAAGTCCCCTCTCGAGTCACCTCTCGAGATCCATCTCTAGTCCCTTCTCAAGTCCCTCCTCTAGTCATTTCTCTAGTCCCTTCTCTGGTCCCTTCCCGAGTCCCTCCTCTAGTCCCTTCTTTAGTCCCATCTCTAGTCCCTACTCAAGTCCCTCCTCTAGTCAATTCCCTACTCCCATCTCTAGTCCCTCCTCCAGTCCCCTCTCGAGTCCCCTCTCCAGTCCCCTCTCGAGTCCCCTCTCCAGTCCCCTCTCGAGTCCCCTCTCCAGTTCCCTCCTCTAGTCCCTCCTCTAGTTACTCCTCTAGTCCCTCCTCAAGTCCCCTCTCTAGTCCCTCCTCTAGTCCCTCCTCTAGTCCCCTCTGGAGTCCCCTCTCGAGTTCCCCCTTGGTTCCCCTCTCGAGTCTCCTCTCGAGTCCCCTCTTGAGTCACGTCTCAAGTCCCTACCCAATGTCCTGGTCCGTTGGAGGTTCCGCTGGGGGTCCTGCCAACTCCATGTCCTGTCCCGTTGGAGGCCCCGTCGACTACTCCTCTGCCGGGGGTCCTACCAATCGTATGTCTGTCCCGTTGGAGGTCCCGCCGACTACTCTCCTGCCGGGGGTCCTGCCAACCCTTTGTCCTGTCTCGTTGGAGGTCCCGCCGTCTACTCTCCTGCCGGGGGGTCCTGCCAATCCTATGTCCTATGCCGTTGGAGGCCCCGCCGACTACTCTCCTGCCGGGGGTCCTGCCAACCCTGTGTCCTGTCCCGTTGGAGGCCCCGCCGACTACTCTCCTGCCGGGGGTCCTGCCAACCCTTTGTCCTGTCTCGTTGGAGGCCCCGCCGACTACTCTGCTGCCGGGGGTCCTGCCAACCCTATGTCCTGTCCCGTTGGAGGTCCCGCCGTCTACTCTGCTGCCGGGGGTCCTGCCAACCCTATGTCCTGTCCCGTTGGAGGTCCCGCCGTCTACTCTCCTGCCGGGGGTCCTGCCAATCCTATGTCCTATGCCGTTGGAGGCCCCGCCGACTACTCTCCTGCCGGGGGTCCTGCCAACCCTGTGTCCTGTCCCGTTGGAAGTCCCGCAGACTGCTCTTCTGCCGGGGGTCCTGCCAACCCCATGTCCTGTCCCGTTGGGGGTCCCGCCGACTGCCCTCCTGCCGAGGGTCCTGCCAACTCCTGGTCCTCTTCCGTGGGGAATCTTGCCGACACCTGTCCCACCGGCTCCGGATCCTGTCTGGTCGACACCGGCTCCTGCCCGGCCTCCGGAGCTGTCCGGTCTTCGCCCTCGAGCCCTGCCCCCTGAGAGCCATGGTCTTCGCCCTCGAGCCCGGCCCCCTGAGTGCCGCGGTCCCCTGACTCTTCCTGCCGTTCACATTTCTAAATGATGCCGTTGGAATCGAAATGTTGGAACCGGTTCCGAACCGGAACCGGTTCTCGGTACCCAACCCTAGTCACATCACAACTTAATAACAACATTGTGAAAAGTATTCTTATCAGAGGCCTGTACTACGAATCCAGTTCAACATACCCTGGATATGTTTGAGTTAGCTGCTTCACCTAATCCAAAACAAACGCGCTCTCGCTAAACTGTCCTACGACGCTGGTTATCA
This sequence comes from Gymnodraco acuticeps, assembly GCF_902827175.1. Taxonomy (NCBI): domain Eukaryota; kingdom Metazoa; phylum Chordata; class Actinopteri; order Perciformes; family Bathydraconidae; genus Gymnodraco; species Gymnodraco acuticeps. Next base: position 596,062 of record NW_022990685.1, read on the forward strand.
ACTCGGTGGCCGTTTCTCAATCTCGAGGATGCTGGCTTGGTAGTCGCGTACTTCCAAGTCACTTTCTTCAGAAACGAAGCAAGTATACTTCCAAGCCACGGCTTCGGAAAACGAAGAAGAATGGAACAGGCTAACAAGTGTGCCACTCTCTCTAACGGTTTCAACATAAACTGTACCGAAAATAAATACCTCACGATGTCTATCTAATTATGAACTTGCTTTACTTTCACGGAACACATTTTTCGTGATAACAAAGTAACATATTTACCAACACATGTTCTACGCCACTACATACTTACATTTCAATGTGTGCTGCGTCGGTTCAGCCATTCTCCGCAAGGGTTTTTGAAATTGGTCCGTGCGCAAAGCATTGTGGGGATTTTAAGGACGCAAAGTCTACCCATGTGCAGCCTCGAAATGTCCCCCAAACCAAGGACGCGGCCTCGGTGGAATTCCAAGTATGCTGGACATTGGAACAGTCCTTCGGCGGCACTCGATGACGTAGCATCCTTGAAATATTGGCTTGAGAAGCCAGTATCCTCGAGATTGAGAAACGGCGGTGACTCAAGCAAGGGTTTCTCTGTCCGGCTGAGTGCGCTCGTTCACATGAAAGGGGCGGGGCTAGCAACATTTGACCAATCACAAACATAGAGAAGCGTACTGAAAGCGCAGCGTCATACTTCCTGAATGAAAAGTAATACTATAATATTAGACATGAAGAAGTTAAACTTTAACATCCATGACTCTAAACAATTATCCAGGATAAAAGCCACATAGTTGCACCTGCAAGGTGAATACAGCTGGTAAAGAAAAAGTGTTTGAATGCGTACATTAGGTTTATGATATCACTGCCCCGTCTAACCCCCAGTTTCCACCGGGTCCGTCTGCGCCACGTTGCGCCGTGTTACGGCTGCGCCGCTGCGGTCCTAAGGATCGCGGCCACTCTAGTCAATGGGTGCTATTCCACCACACGCGCCGCGTTACGGCTCAGATGTCCCCCAGAAGCGGCTCGGCACAGCGTTTCACTAAAATTAGGATGAATCCTATTTTTGCCGCGGCGCAGCCGTAACTTAAGGTCGGTCAGGCAGCCCCCCCTTGCAGGAAGTGGAAAGGTGAGTATCCGGGCCAGGCCCATCCCCCACATATACTAATTTAGGAGACCCCCCTCCTTCATCACAACACCTCCACTACGATACGCACAATGGACGACGAGGTTTTCATCATGGAAGTGGAAAAACACACTATTGTATATGATGTAACCAATGCTTACTACAAGGACAACATCAGAAAGAACAAGGCCTGCACCACCACCATGGGTTACGGGACTATTACAATTATATTAACTGTGTCTGTAGACTACAACACAACAACATAGGAAATGTTATAGCAACAATAAACACAATTTTAAACAGACACAAAAATAAAACTACGTAGCCTACTTACTTTCTTTGTAGAAGTACAAATGTCCAGGATGCCCGAATCAATAACAAAACTGCGAGCCTGCACGCACGACGCTACGCTTCTGGGACGCGTCCGGTGGGTTATGGCGCTAGAGGAGGTCGGACCAAACCCGCGGCGCAGCCGTAACACGGCGTTAGCGTGGCACAGACGGACCCGGTGGAAACTGGGGGTTAGACACGAGTGGATCTGACTTTAATTATATTGAGTGTTTCGTCAACTTAATGTGTTGCTTAAAATAATACTTCTGCATAAGTATGTGACACTGTAAGTGTTGCACGGCCAGATACGGCTCAAGAAGCTGACTAAGATAAGCAGAGCCGGCCCCGATCCATTAAGCGACCTAAGCGGTCCGCTTAGGGTCCCGCAGCCACTAAGCAAAAGCAAAAAAAAGCAAAACATAATGTTATGTGAAAATCCGGCTTCATAGTACAGGCCTCTGGTCCGGAAGCAGGTTTGGTTCCAGGATAAGAGATCAACTCAGTGAAAGCACCGCCTGCTGACCAATCAGAGCTCAGTGTGCAGAGTTTAAAGCGATCAAGTCATATTACAGGAGAAAGGAAATAAAGTTTAGACTGCCGTTTGCAGGAAAGACGGCCGGCAAAAATCACCCGACTGTGTCAACGTGAACATTAATAGAATATCACCTCCCATCTTCAGAGCAATCTGATTATTATAAACATTAGCATTACGAAAGCTTACTTAAATGTCTGCCACAACATAAGTAACCGAATCAAAGTAACATTACGTACAGTCCGCCGGCACTGTGAATGCAGACGTTGATGTGTCCCACTATCATTCATATCACGTCACAGTCAGCTTCTTGAGCCGTATCTGGCCGTTGCAACACTCACAGTGTCACATACTGTATGCAGAAGTATTATTTAAAGCAACACATTAAGTTGACGAAACACTCGAGTCAAATGTATCATAAACCTGTGCAGAAGCCGGCCCGACCCATTAAGCGACATAAGCGGCCGCTTAGGGCCCCGCAGCTACAAAAAATCTCAGTACACCGTTGCCGTGATAAGTATGTTTAATTTAATTGTGTTAATATGCCTAGATTGCCTACTCTCAAAGTCATGTGTTATATTATTGAGTCAATAATATAATACATTAACCGTGCTTTACCTGAACCTCATCATGACACAAGAGAGGACGGCAGGGTTGTAATTTCCCGTGTTCAGTGAATGCAACAGAGGCAAGACACCAGACCAACCAGAGAGTTGAATGGAAATAAACATCTCTCTTATTGGCTGACAGGTACCTATCCTGTGAGCTGTGACAATGTTTAAAATAAACTGTCAGTCGGACTCAGAGTTTTTGAAGATGGACATAAGAAAACATTTTCTTAAAAAAGACGACAATTCTCAAGAGGTGGCTCACACAACAACCCCAGAGCCACCACTTGAGCCAGGTAAACAAGGTATGTACATGTCAGTAAACTTCCAAGTTATGCGAACATGTAAGCAAAGCATAAATTACGTTGACGTTACTTTACTGTATATCTGTAGACTTGGTATGTCTTAAATGTCCGGTTAGGATGTATTAGAACGAAATCTAAAATGAAAATTGTAAATAAGCAATCTGTATGTAAAAAACCACCTGTATGTAAATTGTAAATAAGCCATCTGTATGTCAAATATGTCTTATATGTCTTAAATGACATGCTGAATTGGAAATGGGGGACCCTGATGTAAACAAGACGAAAGTCTTTCTCTGGTCTGCATCCCCTTAACAATTGTATGTTTTGAGCTGTACTGTACTGTACCCAATATACAAGCTGTTAATAAACTTTTCAATCAATCAATCAATCAATCACTTTGAATCGCGGGGGGTAAGCTAAACCGTTATCAAGTAGCTATAGCTAGCCAGATATATTAAATAAACACTTTGTCATACAATCTAAATGTAATGTTTTTTAGCGTTACCTGGTGATTTCAAAGAAAGATCTCTGGGGAATGTTGACTTACTGTTCGACATGAAGCTAGAAGCTACCTTACAGTACACAGTTGATCCTGAGTCCTGTCAATTAAAGTGTTTCATAGTTAGCTTAGCTAAGCATCAACCTAGCACTGAAATATATGGATGTTATGTGACAGCATTTCTGAGAAAAAGTCAGCTGAAATGGTGGCATAGTTGCCACTGCTTTACGTGTCAACATCATGTTTGAACGTATTTGCAGCAGTAAATGTGGCTGTTTGGGCACTGACGTTGCCATAACAACACCTGAATTTAAATGTGCAACCTCTTTTTGTGACAGATTTTTGCAAGAAATTATAATTCTTCTGAATGATATTCCTATTGACGGCTAGTTTATATGTGAGCATTATGAGATGGACAGCCAGAGAGAATAAATGACAAAACAGTATGAAATACTATATGACAAAACAAGAATACAGTTTTAAGTGATTTGTAAAATATCCATAAAGAAAAATCTGTTTACAGTTCTGTTCATATGGGTTGTAAGGGACTGAGAGGCAGAGTAGTGGGAGACACCTACATTCCCAATAGGTGGTTCCACCCGCTTCCAATTAACAGTATTGGGAGCAGGTGTGGAGACCTCACACCTGGTGCTAATCACTCCCTCAAGGGAGACAAAGCACCTAGAGTTGCTCAGTTGTGTGTGGCACATGGAGGGAGCAGGAGACTCCCAGCGTGAGGAAACAGTTTGTAAGCTGGTAAGTCGGTTAGCGGCCCGGCTACGTTAGCCTTTTTATAGTTAAAGGTATTTTTGAGTTTAACAGCAATAAAGCCTCTTTTTTGGACTTGAACACTGCCTCGGTCGTGATTGCTGCACTACCACTTTTCTCTTTATCTGCCCAGTCCTGTTACAGGGTGTTGAGAGATGTATCCATAGATCTCTTAATTTTGCTCTCAAAGTGCACCAGATTGATGCTTTTAACTTCAATATTTAAAAAAAATCTTCCCGGACCCCCCTAGAGGAAGTGAGGACCCCGCTAGAAGAGGTTAGGTCCACAGTGTTTACATGCTTATTTATACAATATGTGTGCTTATGCTAAATCATAAGACAAACGTTGGTTCCGTGTTGTGTGTGGTGAGAATGCGCTAGAGTGAGGGGGGCCCCCAAGCCAAAGCTCGCTTAGGGCCCCCAAAAGTATAGGGCCGGCCCTGAACCTGTGTACGCATTCAAACACTTTTTCTTTTACCAACTGTATTCACCTTGCAGGTGCAACTATGTTGCTTTTATCCTGGATAAAGTGTTTAAGTCATGGATGTTTAAAGTTTAACGTCTTCATATTTGTCTAATTATAGTTGACTTTTCGGCCCATTCCCAAACCGCCCCCTACACCCTACCACTCCGTTTACGCGTTCACGCAGAGGGTCCACCATATTGAGGGCTGTTCCAAACCAACGAGTGTGGAGCGGTGTGGAGGGGGAGTGGGCTATCGAGCGGTGCTGACTTGGGACCGGTCTCTACCTGACCGGTTTCCATGCTGTGTGTGTCCGTCAGGAAACAAGCTGTTTACAAGTAGTTCCAGCAAACATCCACTGATAAACTGCGATATTAACAACCTCATGATAACCTCATCTGTTTTTAACTTAGGATCATACCTGTGTTTAGTCTAGAAAAAGTTAAATGTGTGCATTTTATTATAAAGTTGTGTATATTTACAGACTGTTGCAAAAACTAAGAAGCTTATAAACATCAGGTTTAAAACTAAAAGAGCTTTACAAAAAAGTAACACAATGAAAGATGTTTGGAGTTTTATTTTAGTTATTAATTTACATTTTTTGTCTAAGAGATGCTGATTTGAAACCATTGTTATATACAGTTACGGCATTTCCTGTTTCTGCCGGAGAGAGAGGAGGCCGTCCCAAAGCTTGCTGCTGTATTTATACCCTCTATCTGACAGGACGTTGAGCTGCGAGTGTGGCTACAGACGGAGTTCACTCCGTCACGGTGGGGTAGGGTCGAGGGAGTAGTTTGGGATTGGGCCTTCATTCAGGAAGTATGACGCACTGCGCTGTCAGTACGCTTGTCCATGTGTGTGATTGGTCGAATGCTCCAAATACCACCCCTTTCATATGAACGTGCACCTAACTACAGTAGATATAATATAATAGGGCAAAGCTGGCTTGAGTTAACGAGTTGATAACCAGCGTCGTAGGATAGTTTAGCGATGAGAGCGTTTGTTTTGGATTAGGTAAACCGGGTAACTCAAACATATCCAGGTTAGGTTGAACCGGCTTCGTAGTACAGGCCTCAGGTCAGGCACAAATATGTACCATGCAATGCATACAATAGGTATAGAAAATATAATTGACAAAATTAAATCAAACATAACAATGAGAGACAAATATATATTTTAAAGTGGACCTATCATGCTATATTTGAACAATATATTGTAGGGCCATACCTATATAAAGTATATAAATATAGTTTTTTTTTTCCAAATACCCAAACAGATCCTGCATTTTAGCCATGCCTCATTTCGCTCTATTTGCTCTTTCCAGCCCTGTTTTTGCAGGGGCTGATTCTGTGACGTAGCTTTAATGCAAATGAGCTGCAGCTGACCACGGCCCCCTGCAGGAGAGGGGAGCGTGCTTTGAGATCAGCTGCTGGGCTCTCAGAAGAGGGGAGAAAAGAGATCTCTGTCTTCCGTGTATTATTCTTATATGATTATATAGTCATTATTCATTGTTTTAAAGCTCAATAAATAACAAAGAAGACCTTTGACCGGCACTTTTCTAATTTTGTCCGGAAGATTTCAACTTTAACGGACATGTTGAGCGGCGAAAAAAATCTAACTGAAACTCTGCGCACGATCCCCTCGTTCCTTGGAAGAGGCGGAGAGGTGGGTGTTTGTCATCTGCAAACTAACTGGAGAGAATTACAGCGAGGGAGGGATTGCAATGAATAACAGCAGCAGGAGCAAACGCTTGCCTCGGGGAGGGAGAAAAAGAGCCACAGCGGAGAATAAACAGAAGGGCAACCATGCGCGGGAAGTCTTCTTCGCTGCTTTTGTGGCAGACTACAGCGCCACTTACAGGCCTGGCATATGTACTACAGCGTCTCCAGCGCTTTCGAGCGGCAATGGCCGGCCGTGGCCCCAACCCCACATTCCCCTGATAGGTGGAGAGTTGCCCATATAGGCGGAGCTCCTCGTTCCTGACGTCAGAGAATGTTCAAATCTGTATTAGTCTGTATCAGATCCGTTGTAGCCCCGTTTTTAGAGATTTGGGTATGGAGGAAAAGAGAGGGTTGTGTTTTCTGACACTTGGTGAGTTCCCTGACACACCGGGGACACATATTCATGTAAAAAAGACGTACAAAAGTGCATTTTGCATGATAGGTCCCCTTTAAGTGAATACTTATTTTTAATATATTTTTCAAATGTAAATAATAATATAAATAATAACAACAACAATAATAATAATAATAATACTAATAATGGATTTCGTCAACAATGTTCCTGAAAAACTGAGCAACTCAACAGTCAACTTTATATTTCTTATTGTCCAAAGCATTTATTATTTTCATTTTTCCCCTCTCATATTCAGTGTGGACGGATTGAGACAGCCTGGTGTCCAGAGAGCTGCAGAGACTTCAGGGAGAAACCTCCGTGTGACGGACTTCCTGTCTGTTGGTTTGGAGAGGACTGAGGGTCTTTCCTCTGCGAGGAGGACCAGGCCTGATGGAGGAGCCCATGCTGGGCATAGCTGCACAGGCCTAGTCTGTCACTTTATTTGACTAAATTTACTTATACATTTAATAGGTTTACACCTTCTGTCCATATGTGCTTTTTATTTAAAACATGTTTGATTAAGTTTTGATTCACATTTCCATAAATTGTATTTGTATTTGCACTCCTTTTGTCCATTATTCTTACTAAAAATGTTAGATTACACATTCACATCTGACTGAAGATTGGCCCCATTTATTTGTGACATTGCAAACTCTGTGGTACAAGGCACAGGTGATGTGAAGCTCATAAAGTGAGGCAAATAGAAATAATCAGCTGATGGAGTGTAGATGTGGAAATAGGTGCATTCGATCAGCTGACTGTGTTTTCACAATAAAAGTAGTTTCTTAGTGAATGTCCTGTACTGGTCTTAAAATCTCATAACATCAGCTTTTAATGTTCCTCTTGGATGTTCTTCTTGACCCTCAGAGAAGGAGAAAATGTTGTGTCTTTCAGGCATGTCCTTTCCTAACAAATATTACAGGAAACATAAAACATATTATTGCAGAACAATTGTGTTATTTATGAAAGTGGTGTGTTTGTGTGTTTAGGGGCTGTAGATATAATTATTTTGTAATTGTAACGATTTTTTTTTATTTCAACAGTGAGCTACAAAGACGATCAGATTATGAATGAACAGTATGAAGCTCATCAACATTGAAATATATGTTATTATCAAAATAATATTTAACTGTTATCAAAACGTAGTGCAACTGTAGAAGCTTGCTCTGTTGTCTCACTGAAAGAATAACTTTTACCACGTTTTTTACAGACAATATTGAGAGATAAATAGTAGCAGTTCTCACTATGTGTTAAATATCTTTGCCTTCAATACATTAAATTAGAAAGCTGACAAAACCATATTTCTTTAGCCTTTATTTATACAGGTGTAGATCTCATTGAGACACAAGGTCTCATTTTCACACAATCATATTGCTTGTTAACATCTAAATGTAACCTTTTGCATGGGAAAACCCCTCAACTTCACTGATGTGTAGGTGATCTAGTATTTAGTATTGTTTAATGGAATGTATATCAGTGTATTCAAGTCAATACTTCATTTATTTAAACAAATATCTTTCTTGATTCTTTGTACAGTATGAAAAATAGAGTCTTTGTACCTGTGCTGAAGTTCACTGCTGTGAGGAGTCCAGTTCTGTCTCTCACTCTCTGGTCCAGCCTGTCTGCATCACCTGGACACCTTAAACAAACAGATATATATGTAAAGTACCATGTGTACAAACAATATAACTGATTATCTTCTGTTGAACATGTTGGATTGTGTATTGTCCGAGTCAGGGTCCTTTTTATTTTACTGTAACTTTGGAAGTTGTGTTACCAATGCTTACTGTTTATTTGATACCCATTTGGTAATGCAATTAATAAAAACAACAAGGTTTGGGTTCGTTCTTCAGATGACTGTGACGTTAACATGTAAGCTCAATAATGAACTCCAGCTCAACCAACCATATTGTAATATCTAACCTAATCATCTTGAAATATGACATTATTATTTGTAATATACACACATCTTATTGTGAGGTTGATTTCACATACACTACTTCGACATGAGCTTGTCTACATACTTGATCATAGCCAATTTAAATTAACCTTAGCGATGCATACAGTTCCTACCTACATAATAAAATATCTCTCTAAGTTACAAGGATGACCTTATTTTATAACCTCAAACAGAAGCCGTTTGTTCAACAGTATTATCCCGCTTAAGGCGAGACACGGCAGGCAAAAACATCGTTTTTCAAGTACTGGTCAATTTTGAGATTTTGTGCTATTTTGATTCTATAACATGTTTTCTTTCAGGCTTTTGGAAGGAAAACGTACAAAATACACATTTAAGTGTTTATTTTACTATAGTTTGTCTATTTGCGTCTGTAGATTTCTCCTAAATTCACCAAAAGTTAGCATTCTAACGTAACATAAATTACCGCGACCGCTGTGTGCACCATGTCATCAGAGATATCGTTGGAAAGCTGTGTCTCTCCTGCACAATCGCATCGGATCCAAATATGGTCATTTCCTTTGTATCAGAAACCAATCGTGAAAGCACAAAGGGGTGTTAAACCAAGAAACGAAATCTCATTGGCTGGTGTCAATTTCTGACAACGTGATTCGTTCAGATGCGTCACGTGGTGTGCTAAAACACTTCCTGGTTAGCTTTCCGCTAGAAATTGAAATCTCAAAATAGCAAAAGAACGGGGGAAAAAACGAGAAGACGACAACAATTGTCACTTGCACGAAGCAAGGTTATACAAAAAACAAATGACCCCGAACATGAAATACCTTCACGGAGTGCGTCGAGGCGCAAGCTGTCATCCAAAGAACAGGAGGGTTTAGCTAGCGCCTCACTGCAATCTTTAAAGGTCGTTTTCTCAAAATGAGTTTTTTCTCCTACTCTGAGTTCGAAATTACAACTTCAGTAGCACGTAGATACACCAAACCTTCCAGTTATATTCCTATCAATATTATGAAGGCTTTTACAGAAGGGTTTGTTCATATATCATTCATAGCCTGAATTATACAACATTGTATACCTAAAACATGGCGAAAATTGATATTTTAGGGCTGTTGACAGTATTTTCTGATTTATGGAATGATAAAAAGAGATATCCAATATCCCTTCTGTAAAAGCCTTAGATACTAATATGACTACAAAATGAAACAAGAATTTTGAACCTGGCTTTATCCAAAGTTCAGATTTCGATTCCTGAAATGTGTTAAAATATGTGCATATTTAATGAGATAATGGATAATTTATATATTTAAACATGCTATTTCAGAAACTTGTAATACAAAAAACAATTGCCTTATTGTAAGTAATTAACTGGAGAAATTTCTAGCTGATTCTTTTAAGTTAAAAAAATTACCCTATTCACCTGGGGTGTCTCGCCTTAACACTTGTCTATTTCGTTTTAACCTTTATATATACAGTCTATGATTTTAACTTGGAGGCTACGATTAGCATCGTTAGCACCGATGTAGCTACCACTCACTTACACGCTAACCCAAGCCTTAACATTCATTACGTAGCTGATTCAAATCATAAACACATCAATAAGTACTCGAATTTCACTTACCGCAACAACCGCATTCATGCACCGTCTGTTTCAACCGCAGAGCGAGTCACAATAGTCCGATATATAAGCATGAAGAACAAACAACGACGGCCGGCTTCAAGTTGTGTTCCCTGGATGAACTGAGCAAGCAGAGTCCCTGTAGCTTCACGGAGCAGGTAGCAGAGAGACAAGAAGCTAGCAGCAGCAGTCACTTGACAGAGCTGTCACTCAATGTGACCACGCCCTAATATATGCATAACTTTAAGGCTTAATATTAATTAAACAGATGAGTTGAGAAAACATGCACCCCCCACACAGTAGTCATGAAGGGGGGGATCTAACTATACAGAGAATATGGTTTTTTGAACCACGATGTAAACATGTTTATTTCTGCTGTAAAGTTGGGCCTTTTAACATGGGGGTCTATGAAAATTGCTCCCTTCTGCAGACTGCTCCTACTGGCCACTAGATGAACTGCAGTGTGTGGCACTTCCGTATTGGCGTCCCGGCTCTTCCCCAGAGTTTGCCGCTTGGTGTGAACGCAACATACTAACGGAACTACCAACCCAGTCTCATAAAAAAACGTGTAATAACTACGTTGGTCCACAACGTAGGACGTAGTATTTCGACAAAAACGCCTCTGAAATTGTAAGATCCCTACGTTTTTTTCCACCATTCATTCCAATGGCTGGCGTCTATGTCACGTGATCTTCACATTTCTCCCTGCAGAAAAAAAAAACATGGCCGAACTTCGTTTTATTCTCGGTGTAAAATGCCTATTTTAAAGTTAGTTTGGCCATTAAAATGTGTTTTGATGTCATTTGATGCGAGAAATATGAGTTGTTATTTCAGATTATGTGTGCAGTGGATGTACATGATCTTTAGTTTGCTAGTTATTACGAAGATTACTTCAGGAAATTGTGTCGATACAACGTTTTCATTGTTACCAAGGTGGTTGCTAGGGACGCTGCTATCGATATTATTTCTGTTATGTTGTGTAACAGTTTAATGGTGTAATCTTTATTGCTACCCCCTTCAATGTATAGTGTTGGTCCACAGCGCAAACGTATTAGTTTAACAAAATCTGCATCAAAAGATACGTTATTTTCCCCTGTGCAATTCCAGTCTCACATCTCACATCACATCGTCATAAACAAATACCGGAAACAGACCGAAAATACTTTATTCCGAGAGTGCTTGCTTTTCTCTTTGAAAGTCATCACATAACGGCATTGTAATACACGGTTCGGCTACATTACATATTACATATCTGCCGTAGTTCAGTATTTATAGAGCCCTGATGAGAAGACTTCTAGACAAACAGGAGGAACTGCAGCCAACACTGAAAACGTGACGTGGATCATAAATATATCAGCCATTAAACAACATCTTACATTTATTTTCACACAATACGTCTCCTTGCAATATCAACACTAATTCGGCTGACTTTTATATTTGATCCAATTGGTAGATAGGCTGTATTTACACCATAAAGGTGCACAGCTGATATAAAGGGACACCTAGTGGTTAAAGCATATTATTGAATTTCATTATTTTTATTATTAGATATTAATAGGATCCCTATAAAGTATATTCATTGCTCGTTATTCTCTACTAATAGATTATTAAAGACTGTATATAATGACTATTTTGCACATCCCTTTCAAGATTTTCTAAGGTTTATTGACATATCATATTCACAAACGGTGTAGTTATGCAATGAATGAAAAACTTTGTGTATACCTCCAGCAATGTTAACTATGTTGAAGCACTTATTTTAACTGATATTATACATAATGTATTATACTCTTATAAGATGTATGTAGATATGTCATCTCCGGCCTTGTCAGGTATTGAACAATCAATAAATAAAGAACACAGAATTATTAAATATAAAACACAGAATTTGTGTGATTATACTAAATGATTTACAAATAAACACCACTTTATATTTACAACTGTTACACATGCTGATGTAATGCAAATGTTTCCAACTTGGGATCAATAAAGTATATCTTATCTTAAGATGATCGATGGCTACTGCCATATTTGCAAAATGTGCCTCTGAACCTTGACAAGTGCATGTTTCAGGCTCATCAATTAACAACAGGGGTCACAGACATAAGACCAGCTGTTAAATAAAGCTCTTCTGACCTTAGCTGGCATGTGGGTATATATATTAATGCTGCCCATTATGGGCACAAGCAATTTTCACCCATTTATTAATTATATGTTTTAAATGTCCTAAATGATAGGAGTGTTTCCTATCCCCTAAACCTCCAGGGATGTACACAGTTTAATACTGACAACTTATTATTATGGGAAATACGAAAACGTCTTTTAAAACTACAACTCCCAGTAGAGACGTGCCATAGATAGAGAACATGTTGCGAAACAGAATAGCCAGCATGTGTAGTTCTGGGGACGGGGTGGGGGAGGGGGGGACGCGGTGGACCTGTTCAAATCCAGTTTTGGACAGTCTGCCGTGGTTCCATCCCATTTCAAGTGCTGTGGTCGACGCTCGGCGTAACCCTCGGAGCACACTCTCCAATCACAGAGCTTGAGGACTATCACAGGGTTTGTCAAGCGAAGCGGAGAGAATACTTACTTCCCGGTGTAATATTCTGTAAAGCAAATTAGCTGCTCCGACCCTCGGTCCTGACGGACTCCAACTTGTGTTTATTAATCAAACAAATAAATAAACACAAGGATAATTATGTGTTATTGTTGAGTAAATGGAGAATTGCACAGGGGAAAATAACGTATCTATGCCACAATTTTAGATGCGGATTTTGTTAAACTAATACGTTTGCGCTGTGGACCAACACTATACATTGACGGGGAAGGGGGTAGCAATAAAGATAACACCATTAAACAGTTACACAACATAACAGTTGCTCGATATTATCGATAGCAGCATCCCTATAGCAACCACCTTGGTGACAATGAAAACGTTGTATAGACACAATTTCCTGAAGTAATCTTCGTAATAACTAGCAAACATGTACATCCATGTACATGTACATGTACATCCACTGCACACATAATCTGAAATAACAACTCATATTTCTCGCATCAAATGACATCAAAACGCATTTTAATGGCCAAACTAACTTTAAAATAGGCATTTTACACCGAGAATAAAACGAAGTTCGGCCATGTTTTTTTTTTCTGCAGGGAGAAATGTGAAGATCACTTGATATAGACGCCAGTCATTGGAATGAATGGTGAAAAAAAACGTAGGGATCTTACAATTTCAGAGGCGTTTTTGTAGAAATACTACGTCTTACGTTGTGGACCAACGTAGTTATTACACGTTTTTTTGTGAGACTGGGTTGGAACCAGACCCGGCGTCATGGGCGGGCCATGGGGCCGGGCCCGCCCATCCAGGATTTGGGCCCGCCCATCCAGGATTTGGGCCCGCCCATCCATGATTTGGGCCCGCCCATCCAGGATTTGGGCCCGCCCATCCAGGATTTGGGCCCGCCCATCCAGGATTTGGGCCTGCCCATCCAGGATTTGGGCCCGCTGTTTTAATCAGGGCTGAATACAGTGGCGGCGCCAGAGATTTGCTCTAGGGGGTGCTGTGGGGTAGCTTGACATTTCATAGAGGGTGCTCAAACATTAAGGGTTTCCCATTAATGCACCAGCGCTACAGTTGAATTTTCTACTGCAACACTCCCCACACACACACGGTGTGCCCGCGACTGTTACAATGAAGGCTCGGTAATCAGCTCACGGCATATAGGTGTAAGCAGGGGTAAAGTGCTATTTTTACAAGTGGGGAGTGGACCTCACCTCCTCTAGGAGGGTCCTCACCTCCTCTAGTGGGGTCCGGGGGAGCTTGCTCTCTAGTGCGTTCTTACTACATACAACACGGAACCAACTTGCATAAGCAAACATATTGTATAAATAAGCCTGTAAACACCGTGGACCTATCCTCCTTTAGGGGGGTCCGGGGGCATACTCCCCCGGGAAGATTTATTTTAAAATATTGAAGTTAAAAGCATCAATCTGGTGCACTTTGAGAGCCAAAATGAAGAGATCTATGGATATACAGTATATCTCAACATACATATGAAACAGAACTGTAAACAGATTTTCTATTTCTTTATAGATCTTTTACAAATCACTCCCCTTTTAAAACAAACCGTTTGAGACCCACTGAGATAACTAGACTAAAGTTAACTATCAAAACACTGAGAGTCCTTTACTTCACCTGAGCTGAGGTTATCTGAGACTCTCGGTCTGACAGGAGAGAGTTCTCCCTCCACCTTGTTGTTGATAAAGCTCCTTATATCCGTTAGCTTGGCTAGCTATTACCAGATGCTAACCACAACGATCTCCGGTAGATACCCACCGGTGCGCAAGCTCTCTCTCTCGCTCGCTTGCGCACGCACACAAAATGGCTCGTGCCACACACACACAGAGCAGAGCTTGAATGAAACAGACCCAGAAGTAAGCTACTTGTACTCACGAGGCCTATTATGTGTAGAATCCCTCTCGCTTTCAGGTGGTTTTGATTGAGTGTCCACACATGGACGTTTAAGGACTAAAAAACTATCCATTTGTCACTTTGCTGTTAGCAAATCATTTGGGGCTCCAGCTAACAGGAAGTCACTCAAGTGTCACAAAGTAATTTACCCTATGGGTAGGTCAAAAATCGAATGGGTGCTGGCCATTGGCCTAATCTTATCACCTGTGTTGGCTTTATGTTTTTGGTCAAACATTTATTTGTTTCACATTTGCATTGATGTAATCAATAATTTTTCTGATTTAATTTAATAAAAATAATAATAATTTTGGAAAAAAAAAACATTTCTTGGGGGTGCTTAGGGGGTGCTTTGGCAATCCTGGGGGGTGCTTCAGGGGTGCTATTTTTGTATTAGTTTAATATCATTTTTTTTATTTTTGCTAGGAAATTCTGAATGAAAGGCTGCGCGCAAGACTGGTTTTTCGCTGGGTTGAGTCGCATTGAGTCGTGTGGGTTTTTGAGTGAGATGCGGCACAGCAGCCTGCCAGTTAGTTTACTCTTGCTAGTGGTTCACGAAAGGAATATGGCAACGCAGCGCCAGATGCAGGCACATTAGAAGAAATCAGTTAGGCCTACGTTACCAACGAGCAAGCAAGTCAGCTGGCAATCAATTATATTTTGAAGAGAAATGTACTCTCAAGCCGGCTCTCTCACAAACTCCTGCTCTGTGCGCAAGCAGACCGCTGCACAGGCTCTCTGCCTCGCTCAATCTCTCTCTCTCTCCCTTTCTCTCCATCGCTCAACTTCACTCCACCTCTCCACCCTGTGTGCGCTCAAGTTTGCCTGCATGCGTGCTTGCCCAAGTTGGCACAGCGTTACAAATGTGCCACAAAATCAACCCATGGATATATAAGACCGTCAACAGCCTTATGGCGACCTAAAACCCCTCTCTTTCAACAATTCACGAGCGCCTCCCCCCCCCCCCCCCCCCCGCCCAGGGGAAAAGTACTCCGGTGTGAACGCGGCTATTGTAAGACTGATTTTCCGCTCAGAGCCGAAAAAAGCACTGTGTTAGACATGGGCGGAGCCTCTCTGGTGGTTGACTAATCAGAACAGAGTGGCCGAGCTGACCAATCGGAGCACACTGGGCTCACAGGGGGGGGGAGAATGAATACACATGCTGTACAGAGATGCTGTATGAGAAACCAATGTGAGTTTGGAAAATTTCACAGTATAAATATATTTTAATATACCTCAACAATGGAATTATGTTCAGTAGAAATGGCCGGGACCTTTAAGGAACATATGTTTGCAATAACAGAACCCAAACGTGTGACATAATGATGATGACATGTTGCTTATAACTCACAAATGTAATCTTAGATAAGTTTAATAAAGTGAAATTGGTCGAACTGGTCCGCTTTATTCTGTCCTTGTATTGTCCAGTGTTTGGCTCCAGCATCAAGCACTTTGTCAGAGAAAGCAGCTGTTGTTCCCTATGCAAACGATGCACACACACACACACACACACACACACACACACACACACACACACACACACACACACACACACACACACACACACACACACACACACACACACACACACACACACACACGCACGCCCTTAGTCTCCTTGTGCCTCCATGTGAATGTCTCAGTGTGTCACCAGTAGTGATGACAAATGTCTTTGTTTTACCAGGTTTTACCCTTTACACCCCCCCCACCCCCCCCCCCCACACACACACACACACACACACACACACACACACACACACACACACACACACACACACACACATATTCAAGATATTAATTTGACGTTTTTATATCTTTTATGTTTTTTTAACTTTTTGTTTTAATTTCTTTGGTTTGGTTTCCGCGTCAGTTATGCCGTCAGTCAGGGCACTTGCAGTTAATATAACCTGACCCATGCTCCAGTGTGATCTGAACTACATGAGGCAAGGTCTCATGTCCCCCTCTCATCATGTCCTTTCTGTCTCTTCCTCTCTTTTCCTCTCGACATGGATGCGCCATGACGCGTGCCAAAGTTTGGTGCGTAATGGACACCGATCCATCATTCCTTCCCCTTCCTCCTCATCCCCTCCTCCTCCTCCTCTCCGCCGGGTTCCCGTCATGCTGAGATGTCTCGAGAGTCCAGAGAGAGGAGGAGAGAGGGAACAAGACGGATGACAATAAACCGTTTGAGTCGCCATCTGAAGGGACGACACGCACGTCAACACGTGGATGGATGGACAGATGGACTGATGGAGAGGGAGAGACACAGATTGATAGGCGGAGAGACACTGAGTTAAAGAGAGAGAGTCGGTGTCCTTTACGCACGTCACGTCCTTGCCACTCCATTACCCAGAGTTCGCAGAGGAGGTGATGACAGTCTGTGTTTAACTTTAGTTTGTAAATGTTTCTTTTGAACACTTTAATGACTTCTTCTTCTGCCAGCCTGCGGTTGTGTGTGTCTGCTAGGACTGTTCGGTAGGCCTACTACATGCTGCGGAGCTGCTGCCCCGACCTCCCCTCGGCTTTAGAGCAGGTGTTTTTGACACGCTAATCGTTCATTAGAAGTGACTCTTTGGACAGGTTTCGAGCGTCTAATCCGGGAGGACATGTCGGGACAGAAGCCGGCCTTGAAGAGCGGCGGCTCCCCTCAGAGCCGCTTCCAGGTGGACACGGTGACAGAAGCAGCAGCCGCCCCGGCCTCCACAGATGCATCCAAGCCACCCGAGGAGTCCAAAGGACGGTTCAGGGTGGTGGGCTTCCTGGATGCAGGCACCCTGGGCAGCGCCATGGATATCGGGCTCCCGCCGGATGTCTTCCACGAGCCGGACACGGCGCGGAGCGACTCGGTCAGCCTCCATTCAACGGGCACAGGACATACGCACATCTCCGACTCCCACTCCAACACCTACTACATGAGGACCTTTGGACACAACACCATAGACGCCGTGCCCAACATCGACTTCTACCGGCAGACCGCTGCGCCTTTCGGGGAGAAGTGGGGCAGACCGTCGCTGTCGGAGCTGCACGATGAACTCGATAAAGTACAAATAAAATGTGTTTTCATTCCCCTAATAGCATTACACATCATAGCCTACATTGCGGAAATTATCACGCACTTTTGTGGTGGAAGACTTTTTGACCTAAAGTTAAAGTACAAATACCCAGATATGGGAAGTAACTAAGTGCATTTACTCAAGTAGGCCTACCTCACTTAAGTACAATTTGAGATACTTACTTTACTTAAGTATTTCTAATTATTGTATACTTTGAACTTCTACTCTATTACAATTCAGAGGTAAATCATGTACTTGTACGCCTCTACATTGATTTAGTACCTTTAGTTAGCCTACTTTACAGATTTGGATTAATGATGTTAAATATAATCAACTCTTAAATCAGACTTTAGTCCCAGTTTAGTACCTGTGTACAAAGTAATTCAAACTAGCTGCACCTTTACCAGCTTTAATAACACTTTAATGATCAATAATTATTTAAAAAATCATATGTATTATTCTGTTGAATGCAGGACTTTTACTTGTAACAGAGTATTCCTACATTCCGGTACTTCTACTTTTACTTAAGTACAAGATCATCTGAGTATACTTCTCCCACCTCTGCCAATACCGCACTTTTAAACAGTGGATGGTGAAGTTCTCGAATACTCTGAAGTAACTGTGAAGTAAAAGTAGCACTACAACAGCGTAGAATAACAAGTTACATTAAATTCCAAACTGTATTTGAGTAAAAGTACACAAGTAGTCTTAACATTTACTCAAAGTGTAAAGGTATACTCATTCTGCACATCATCACATTCCTAATATATATAGTATGTTTGAAGTATGTATACTTGTGAATTTCAGCAAGGAATCAATAGAGTCTAATCTATATCATACATGATTTAAAAACATAACAAATATCTGTATTATTCATTGATATGAGAATCTTCAGAGCAGTTGTAAAATAGTTAATAGTAAGAAAGTTCTACTAAACTTTCATTCATTTGAAGACCAAATCAAATGCAGCTCCTCCATTTTTCTCAAGTTAATGTTTAGTTATGGGCGGTAATTAGAGGTATGCAAGCTGAAAACAGAAAACATTCCCTACACTCCATCTCAGAGACTCCGAGTGGGCTTAGTGACATGGAGGCATGTCCCCAACAAACAAACACACACACACACACACACACACACACACACACACACACACACACACACACACACACACACACACACACACACACACACACACACACACACACACCACACACACACACACACACACACACACACACACACACACACACACACACACACACACACACACACAATGCTGCATCTCATTATCCTGTAGGCATCCCACTCCTCTAGGTAGCTGCAACATAGCCGTACATTGTACACTGATAGTATTCTAACAGCAGGATGTTAGATGACGTACAAAATCCACTAAAACATTTATTTTTAAGGGGATACCAATATGCTAATTATTTGTGGCTCATATTTGTATGTTGTGCCTCTACTGGCACATGTCTCCATGCTTTAATGTTCAAAAAGCTATTTATTTTTCTCATACTGCCTGTGCTGCAGCACCTCTTTTCACCCTCTGTCTGAAACCAGAGCCCAGTCTGTTCTGATTGGTTAGCCAACCGCCTCTTTTGGGATTTGTCAACCGCTTAGAGATGTCCCACCCTATCACGTACAATGTGTTGGATTGCCAGCCAATAGAAGTGCAAGTATTACCTAGTGAGGTCACTATGTCACGAAAGTAAACAAAGGAATCCAATCGAGGTGTTTCAGGCAGGGAGGGGGAGTGTGTGGGAGAGAAACTCTCTGGAGGGAACACAGGGATTTTAGCCTTTGCAGACCTTTTACATGCACAAAAACCTATAGAACTCAAGGGAAAAGCCCAAAAAGCACAATAGGGCCTCTTCAGATGTAGGTATATATTTATTTTTCATTGATCCACTAATTGATTACTCTCCTGTTTTTTTTTTCTGTCACCCTTTTCCCCTTGGCTGTGATTGGTTGTCAGGATCCGTTTGAAGACGGACTGGCCAATGGAGAGGAGCCTTCAGCAGCTGAGGAGGCAGCGGCGGCGTTGGCGGCAAAGAATGCTAAAGGAGGAACTATCAAGTTTGGTTGGGTCAAAGGAGTCCTGGTTAGTGTTCTGTACAGGAACATTTAAAGGAGTAGTCCTCTGTTTCTCACTGTGATATTTCATCTTATCTGATCAAATCAATGTTTTCAACAGCAATTGTTGTAGCGTAGACTCATCTCCCATCTGGGGTTACAGGCTGGCCCACAGAAGACTAACATGTTTGTGCATTACAGGTCCGCTGCATGCTGAATATCTGGGGTGTGATGCTTTTCATCCGAATGACCTGGATCGTTGGCCACGCTGGAATCGGTGGGTACATTGAGTTTAAATGTTTGAGAAGAATTCAAGTATGAGGTCATTCTCCTTCAAGTGCCAACAGATCAGAAAGTCTCATTAGATGTACTATTTGGCAGCCACAATACTTTAATGTTCTATTCTTATCAACTATTCCCATTAATAGACCCCAGGGCCGGCCCTAGACTTTTCGGGGCACTAAGTTAGCTTTGGCTTGGGGGCCCCCCTCACTCTAGTGCGTTCTTACTACATACAACACGGAACCAACTTGCATAAGCAAACATATTGTATAAATAAGCCTGTAAACACCGTGGACCTATCCTCCTTTAGGGTGGTCCGGGGGCATACTCCCCCGGGAAGATTTGTTTTTAAATGTTGAAGTTACAAGCATCAATCTGGTGCACTTTGAGAGCAAAATTAAGAGATCTATGGATACATCTCTCAACACCCATATGAAACAGAACTGTAAACTGATTTTTATTTATGGATATTTTACAAATCACTCCCCTTTTAAACTCTATTCTTGTTTTACTGTCATATAGTATTTCATAACTCTTTTTCATTTATTCTCTCTGGCTGTCCATCTCATAATGTTCACATAGAAACTAGCTGTCAATAGGAATATCAATCAGAAGAATTATAATTTCATGCACAAATCTGTCACAAAAAGAGGTTACACATTTAAATTCAGGCGTTGTTATGGCAACGTCAGTGGCCAAACAGCCACATTTACTACTGCAAATACGTTCAAACATGCTGTCGACATGTAGAGCAGTGGCAACTACTGTATGCCACCATTTCAGCTGACTTTTTCTCAGAAATACTGTCACATAACATCCATATATTTCAGTGCTAGGTTGATGCTTAGCTAAGCTAACTATGAAACACTTTAACTGACAGGACTCAGGATCAGCTGTCGAACAGTAAGTCAACATTTCCCAGAGAGCTTTCTTTGAAATCACCAGGTAACGCTAAAAAACATAACATTTAGATTGTATGACAACGTGTTTATTTAATATATCTGGCTAGCTATAGCTACTTGCTAACGATTCAAAGTAACGTCAACGTAGCTGTAATTATGCTTTGCTTACATGTTCACATAACTTGGAAGTTTACTGACATTTACATACCTTGTTCACCTGGCTCAGCTGGTGGCTCTGGGGTTGTTGTGTGAGCCACCACTTGAGAATTGTCTTCTTTTTTAAGAAAAAAATGTCTTATGTCCATCTTCAAAAACTCTGAGTCCGACTGACAGTTTATTTTAAACATTGTCACAGCTCACAGTCAGCCAATAAGACAGATGTTCATTTCCATTCAACTCTCTGGTTGGTCTGGTGTCTTGCCTCTGTTGCATTCACTGAACACGGGAAATTACAATCCTGCCGTCCTCTCTAGTGTCATGATGAAGTTCCGGTAAAGCACGGTTAATGTATTATATTATTGATTCAATAATATAATACATGACTTTGAGAGTAGGAAATCTAGGCATATTAACAAAATTAATTAAACATACTTATCACGCTGACGGTGTACTGAGATTATTTTTTTCATTTTCTTTTTTTGTTGCTCGGGGGCCCTTAGTGGCGGCGGGGCCCTAAGCGGCCGCTTATGTCGCTTAATGGATCGGGCCGGCTCTGATAGACCCAAACCAACACTGAATGTGTCTAATAAAAAGTATTGTGGGTGTACCATCATGGGCCTCTGTGCCGTGTCCCATGTACATTGTCCTGCTGCCACAAATACTCATAACCAAACGTGGATTCATCCGCTAATGAATAATGTCCCTAACAATTTCACAATTTTCCCACTGTTTGTGTAATGTTGGATGAAATATACATTTCTAATCCCTTTTAAAAATGTGACTACTTCAGTTGGGACCATTGGGCATGGAGCTGAGAGCCACAGACAGGAAGTCAGAAATAATTGAGAGACGCACTATAGTATTGTTTTTTGACTTTTTATGGAATATGTTTACATTAAGAAAAAGCCTCAATTCAATCAGCAAACAATTAACTGATATTGTGAACTAAACATTGATGTTCAGGAATATATAATGAGAGCCATTGGCTTACATCGATACAAGTTCTGTGAAAGCTTGAAATGAGCTGATTTATCAATTTGAGCTAATGGCTAATGGGTATGGTAAGTTCATCATTAGAGAATGTTGGGCCTGTTTGCCTGCTTGAATAAGCTAATCAGTTCTGAAAATTACATGATTCATCAAAACTGTTGTTTCATAATTTTCCGAACTGTGTTTCTTAGTTTGTTTATGTTTTGTTATGTTTAATAGGTCTCACCATTGCGATCATTCTGATGGCGAGTGTCGTCACCACCATCACTGGTCTGTCCACCTCTGCTATAGCAACCAACGGCTTCGTACGAGGAGGTGATGACAGCAACTGTACACATGCTTTTATTTTGAAAATGTCATCTGATTATTGTGGAGTTTACCACCCAGTTATCCTGGAATACAGATTATTTTTAAAGCAACATATTATGAGAGCCAAAAACTCTAACATTTAGCAGCCAACTTTCAGACATATGAAACCTTTTTCTTTCGTAAAAACCACTGGATAAAGAACATATTTGAAGTAATACTGATAGCTAATGTTGATTGATGGCTCAGTCAAGAGTAGGGTTGGGAACCGAAATTCGGTTCCAGATGAGAACCGATAACAAAATGCTGGGTACCCATACAAAATACACAATTTTGGTTCTGCTTAACGGTTCCTAAACGCGGTAGACTAACCCTTTAGTATTGCAAAGAAAGCCTACATATCTACACGGACGTAAGCTAAGGCTACGTAGCTAGCTGTAAGGACCTGTAGTAACGTGATGACGTCACGCATCAACTGAACAGCAGCGTGTGATTTGATTTGTTTAGATACCCAGCAGCATGCACGGCTCGGGCTCAGTCACCTCATAACACCAAATATGCATTGCGGTAAACGCTCAAAAGTGTGGCTCCACTACACACAAAAAGAGAAAGGCAAGGCACAGTGCAATGCCTGTGGCAAGCTAATAGCTTGTTCGTCAGGTTGCACTTCTAATTTAAGCAAACATTTAAGACAGCACGGCATCGAGATGAAAGAATGTACAGTCTTTAATGGCTTGCGGTCTCCGAGCCCGAGTATGGCATCAATAGCCAGCACTAGCACCCGAACCCGGTTGTCAGTTAAAAGCTTGAAAAAATTAAGATATTTCTAAACATTAGACCTCTTTCTTTTACAATTTTGGAATCAAAACGGGGAATCGATAAGAACCGGAATCGATAAGCAGAATCGGAATCGGAATCGATACATTTCAAACAATACCCATCCCTAGTCAAGAGGTTATAAGAGAACTGAAGTGGTGATTTTACTCGCATAATTCAACCTAAAGACCTCTGGGTTGGCAACCACCATCAACGCTAGAGTGTCCCTGAAAATAAAAGGTAATTTTCAAATGTACGGTACCCCATAATGAAACAATGACTAATACCTGATTCACTGCTGTGCAGGCGGAGCATACTACCTGATCTCCAGGAGTCTGGGACCGGAGTTCGGAGGGTCCATCGGTCTCATCTTTGCTTTTGCCAACGCAGTGGCTGTGGCCATGTACGTCGTAGGCTTTGCAGAGACAGTCGTTGAGATGCTTAACGTAAGAAATAACTTGGTATAACCATTCGAATTGTGTCAGATTGATTTGCATAGATCCTCATATTGATCTTGTTCCTGCTGTTGGTTGCAGGATGTCGATGCTTTGATGACTGATGAGCTAAATGATATTCGTATCGTTGGAACTCTGACTGTCATCCTGCTGCTGGGAATCTCTGTAGCAGGGATGGAGTGGGAAGCCAAGGTAGGACAGAACACTGAACATCCTCAGAGGACATCTCATAGACTGACACATGACACTGATAGTAAATTATAGCTCCCTGCTGTTAATATTAAAGCCTCAAACATGTGCCTTTGGTCTGACTGAAATAGTTCAACATTGGTTGTATGGCAAAAATGAAACCATTTGCAAGTATTCATGGTCTCATCCGTTGTTGATTCCCTGACTTCTTCTACCACCACCATGATGATCACATAATAGTTTGTATTCAAATTAAAACAACTAGTGGTTGGATTACATTAACGAGTGGTTTAGATATTCATGGTCCCACCAGGATGAATTGAAATACCTTTATTTATTTATCATCTTCAGGTCATGACCAAAAACCTGCAGATCTAATGCCCTTCCCCATTAGCCTCATCTGTACTTTTGGTTTAGCAGTGAGTTTTAGAACGATGGCATGCTATTAGGCTAGAACATTTTACAGTACTTGCTAAACATTAGCATGTTAGCGTAGCCACATTATCTGGTATAATCCAATCATCCATCTTGTTGTAAGAACTTGCTATGTGCAATTTACTACTGTCATGTGTCATTTACAGCTACAGTTACAAAAAA